>NW_027507705.1:400000-414498 GCF_037356315.1 Lithobates pipiens | reverse complement strand
TCTGTCTGTCTGTCTGTCTGTCTGTCTGTCTGTCTGTCTGTCTGTCTGTCTGTCTGTCTGTCTGTCTGTCTGTCTGTCTGTCTGTCTGTCTGTCTGTCTGTCTGTCTGTCTGTCTGTCTGTCTGTCTGTCTGTCTGTCTGTCTGTCTGTCTGTCTGTCTGTCTGTCTGTCTGTCTGTCTGTCTGTCTGTCTGTCTGTCTGTCTGTCTGTCTGTCTGTCTGTCTGTCTGTCTGTCTGTCTGTCTGTCTGTCTGTCTGTCTGTCTGTCTGTCTGTCTGTCTGTCTGTCTGTCTGTTGTCTGTCTGTCTGTCTGTCTGTCTGTCTGTCTGTCTGTCTGTCTGTCTGTCTGTCTGTCTGTCTGTCTGTCTGTCTGTCTGTCTGTCTGTCTGTCTGTCTGTCTGTCTGTCTGTCTGTCTGTCTGTCTGTCTGTCTGTCTGTCTGTCTGTCTGTCTGTCTGTCTGTCTGTCTGTCTGTCTGTCTGTCTGTCTGTCTGTCTGTCTGTCTGTCTGTCTGTCTGTCTGTCTGTCTGTCTGTCTGTCTGTCTGTCTGTCTGTCTGTCTGTCTGTCTGTCTGTCTGTCTGTCTGTCTGTCTGTCTGTCTGTCTGTCTGTCTGTCTGTCTGTCTGTCTGTCTGTCTGTCTGTCTGTCTGTCTGTCTGTCTGTCTGTCTGTCTGTCTGTCTGTCTGTCTGTCTGTCTGTCTGTCTGTCTGTCTGTCTGTCTGTCTGTCTGTCTGTCTGTCTGTCTGTCTGTCTGTCTGTCTGTCTGTCTGTCTGTCTGTCTGTCTGTCTGTCTGTCTGTCTGTCTGTCTGTCTGTCTGTCTGTCTGTCTGTCTGTCTGTCTGTCTGTCTGTCTGTCTGTCTGTCTGTCTGTCTGTCTGTCTGTCTGTCTGTCTGTCTGTCTGTCTGTCTGTCTGTCTGTCTGTCTGTCTGTCTGTCTGTCTGTCTGTCTGTCTGTCTGTCTGTCTGTCTGTCTGTCTGTCTGTCTGTCTGTCTGTCTGTCTGTCTGTCTGTCTGTCTGTCTGTCTGTCTGTCTGTCTGTCTGTCTGTCTGTCTGTCTGTCTGTCTGTCTGTCTGTCTGTCTGTCTGTCTGTCTGTCTGTCCTGTCTGTCTGTCTGTCTGTCTGTCTGTCTGTCTGTCTGTCTGTCTGTCTGTCTGTCTGTCTGTCTGTCTGTCTGTCTGTCTGTCTGTCTGTCTGTCTGTCTGTCTGTCTGTCTGTCTGTCTGTCTGTCTGTCTGTCTGTCTGTCTGTCTGTCTGTCTGTCTGTCTGTCTGTCTGTCTGTCTGTCTGTCTGTCTGTCTCTGTCTGTCTGTCTGTCTGTCTGTCTGTCTGTCTGTCTGTCTGTCTGTCTGTCTGTCTGTCTGTCTGTCTGTCTGTCTGTCTGTCTGTCTGTCTGTCTGTCTGTCTGTCTGTCTGTCTGTCTGTCTGTCTGTCTGTCTGTCTGTCTGTCTGTCTGTCTGTCTGTCTGTCTGTCTGTCTGTCTGTCTGTCTGTCTGTCTGTCTGTCTGTCTGTCTGTCTGTCTGTCTGTCTGTCTGTCTGTCTGTCTGTCTGTCTGTCTGTCTGTCTGTCTGTCTGTCTGTCTGTCTGTCTGTCTGTCTGTCTGTCTGTCTGTCTGTCTGTCTGTCTGTCTGTCTGTCTGTCTGTCTGTCTGTCTGTCTGTCTGTCTGTCTGTCTGTCTGTCTGTCTGTCTGTCTGTCTGTCTGTCTGTCTGTCTGTCTGTCTGTCTGTCTGTCTGTCTGTCTGTCTGTCTGTCTGTCTGTCTGTCTGTCTGTCTGTCTGTCTGTCTGTCTGTCTGTCTGTCTGTCTGTCTGTCTGTCTGTCTGTCTGTCTGTCTGTCTGTCTGTCTGTCTGTCTGTCTGTCTGTCTGTCTGTCTGTCTGTCTGTCTGTCTGTCTGTCTGTCTGTCTGTCTGTCTGTCTGTCTGTCTGTCTGTCTGTCTGTCTGTCTGTCTGTCTGTCTGTCTGTCTGTCTGTCTGTCTGTCTGTCTGTCTGTCTGTCTGTCTGTCTGTCTGTCTGTCTGTCTGTCTGTCTGTCTGTCTGTCTGTCTGTCTGTCTGTCTGTCTGTCTGTCTGTCTGTCTGTCTGTCTGTCTGTCTGTCTGTCTGTCTGTCTGTCTGTCTGTCTGTCTGTCTGTCTGTCTGTCTGTCTGTCTGTCTGTCTGTCTGTCTGTCTGTCTGTCTGTCTGTCTGTCTGTCTGTCTGTCTGTCTGTCTGTCTGTCTGTCTGTCTGTCTGTCTGTCTGTCTGTCTGTCTGTCTGTCTGTCTGTCTGTCTGTCTGTCTGTCTGTCTGTCTGTCTGTCTGTCTGTCTGTCTGTCTGTCTGTCTGTCTGTCTGTCTGTCTGTCTGTCTGTCCTGTCTGTCTGTCTGTCTGTCTGTCTGTCTGTCTGTCTGTCTGTCTGTCTGTCTGTCTGTCTGTCTGTCTGTCTGTCTGTCCTGTCTGTCTGTCTGTCTGTCTGTCTGTCTGTCTGTCTGTCTGTCTGTCTGTCTGTCTGTCTGTCTGTCTGTCTGTCTGTCTGTCTGTCTGTCTGTCTGTCTGTCTGTCTGTCTGTCTGTCTGTCTGTCTGTCTGTCTGTCTGTCTGTCTGTCTGTCTGTCTGTCTGTCTGTCTGTCTGTCTGTCTGTCTGTCTGTCTGTCTGTCTGTCTGTCTGTCTGTCTGTCTGTCTGTCTGTCTGTCTGTCTGTCTGTCTGTCTGTCTGTCTGTCTGTCTGTCTGTCTGTCTGTCTGTCTGTCTGTCTGTCTGTCTGTCTGTCTGTCTGTCTGTCTGTCTGTCTGTCTGTCTGTCTGTCTGTCTGTCTGTCTGTCTGTCTGTCTGTCTGTCTGTCTGTCTGTCTGTCTGTCTGTCTGTCTGTCTGTCTGTCTGTCTGTCTGTCTGTCTGTCTGTCTGTCTGTCTGTCTGTCTGTCTGTCTGTCTGTCTGTCTGTCTGTCTGTCTGTCTGTCTGTCTGTCTGTCTGTCTGTCTGTCTGTCTGTCTGTCTGTCTGTCCTGTCTGTCTGTCTGTCTGTCTGTCTGTCTGTCTGTCTGTCTGTCTGTCTGTCTGTCTGTCTGTCTGTCCTGTCTGTCTGTCTGTCTGTCTGTCTGTCTGTCTGTCTGTCTGTCTGTCTGTCTGTCTGTCTGTCTGTCTGTCTGTCTGTCTGTCTGTCTGTCTGTCTGTCTGTCTGTCTGTCTGTCTGTCTGTCTGTCTGTCTGTCTGTCTGTCTGTCTGTCTGTCTGTCTGTCTGTCTGTCTGTCTGTCTGTCTGTCTGTCTGTCTGTCTGTCTGTCTGTCTGTCTGTCTGTCTGTCTGTCTGTCTGTCTGTCTGTCTGTCTGTCTGTCTGTCTGTCTGTCTGTCTGTCTGTCTGTCTGTCTGTCTGTCTGTCTGTCTGTCTGTCTGTCTGTCTGTCTGTCTGTCTGTCTGTCTGTCTGTCTGTCTGTCTGTCTGTCTGTCTGTCTGTCTGTCTGTCTGTCTGTCTGTCTGTCTGTCTGTCTGTCTGTCTGTCTGTCTGTCTGTCTGTCTGTCTGTCTGTCTGTCTGTCTGTCTGTCTGTCTGTCTGTCTGTCTGTCTGTCTGTCTGTCTGTCTGTCTGTCTGTCCTGTCTGTCTGTCTGTCTGTCTGTCTGTCTGTCTGTCTGTCTGTCTGTCTGTCTGTCTGTCTGTCTGTCTGTCTGTCTGTCTGTCTGTCTGTCTGTCTGTCTGTCTGTCTGTCTGTCTGTCTGTCTGTCTGTCTGTCTGTCTGTCTGTCTGTCTGTCTGTCTGTCTGTCTGTCTGTCTGTCTGTCTGTCTGTCTGTCTGTCTGTCTGTCTGTCTGTCTGTCTGTCTGTCTGTCTGTCTGTCTGTCTGTCTGTCTGTCTGTCTGTCTGTCTGTCTGTCTGTCTGTCTGTCTGTCTGTCTGTCTGTCTGTCTGTCTGTCTGTCTGTCTGTCTGTCTGTCTGTCTGTCTGTCTGTCTGTCTGTCTGTCTGTCTGTCTGTCTGTCTGTCTGTCTGTCTGTCTGTCTGTCTGTCTGTCTGTCTGTCTGTCTGTCTGTCTGTCTGTCTGTCTGTCTGTCTGTCTGTCTGTCTGTCTGTCTGTCTGTCTGTCTGTCTGTCTGTCTGTCTGTCTGTCTGTCTGTCTGTCTGTCTGTCTGTCTGTCTGTCTGTCTGTCTGTCTGTCTGTCTGTCTGTCTGTCTGTCTGTCTGTCTGTCTGTCTGTCTGTCTGTCTGTCTGTCTGTCTGTCTGTCTGTCTGTCTGTCTGTCTGTCTGTCTGTCTGTCTGTCTGTCTGTCTGTCTGTCTGTCTGTCTGTCTGTCTGTCTGTCTGTCTGTCTGTCTGTCTGTCTGTCTGTCTGTCTGTCTGTCTGTCTGTCTGTCTGTCTGTCTGTCTGTCTGTCTGTCTGTCTGTCTGTCTGTCTGTCTGTCTGTCTGTCTGTCTGTCTGTCTGTCTGTCTGTCTGTCTGTCTGTCTGTCTGTCTGTCTGTCTGTCTGTCTGTCTGTCTGTCTGTCTGTCTGTCTGTCTGTCTGTCTGTCTGTCTGTCTGTCTGTCTGTCTGTCTGTCTGTCTGTCTGTCTGTCTGTCTGTCTGTCTGTCTGTCTGTCTGTCTGTCTGTCTGTCTGTCTGTCTGTCTGTCTGTCTGTCTGTCTGTCTGTCTGTCTGTCTGTCTGTCTGTCTGTCTGTCTGTCTGTCTGTCTGTCTGTCTGTCTGTCTGTCTGTCTGTCTGTCTGTCTGTCTGTCTGTCTGTCTGTCTGTCTGTCTGTCTGTCTGTCTGTCTGTCTGTCTGTCTGTCTGTCTGTCTGTCTGTCTGTCTGTCTGTCTGTCTGTCTGTCTGTCTGTCTGTCTGTCTGTCTGTCTGTCTGTCTGTCTGTCTGTCTGTCTGTCTGTCTGTCTGTCTGTCTGTCTGTCTGTCTGTCTGTCTGTCTGTCTGTCTGTCTGTCTGTCTGTCTGTCTGTCTGTCTGTCTGTCTGTCTGTCTGTCTGTCTGTCTGTCTGTCTGTCTGTCTGTCTGTCTGTCTGTCTGTCTGTCTGTCTGTCTGTCTGTCTGTCTGTCTGTCTGTCTGTCTGTCTGTCTGTCTGTCTGTCTGTCTGTCTGTCTGTCTGTCTGTCTGTCTGTCTGTCTGTCTGTCTGTCTGTCTGTCTGTCTGTCTGTCTGTCTGTCTGTCTGTCTGTCTGTCTGTCTGTCTGTCTGTCTGTCTGTCTGTCTGTCTGTCTGTCTGTCTGTCTGTCTGTCTGTCTGTCTGTCTGTCTGTCTGTCTGTCTGTCTGTCTGTCTGTCTGTCTGTCTGTCTGTCTGTCTGTCTGTCTGTCTGTCTGTCTGTCTGTCTGTCTGTCTGTCTGTCTGTCTGTCTGTCTGTCTGTCTGTCTGTCTGTCTGTCTGTCTGTCTGTCTGTCTGTCTGTCTGTCTGTCTGTCTGTCTGTCTGTCTGTCTGTCTGTCTGTCTGTCTGTCTGTCTGTCTGTCTGTCTGTCTGTCTGTCTGTCTGTCTGTCTGTCTGTCTGTCTGTCTGTCTGTCTGTCTGTCTGTCTGTCTGTCTGTCTGTCTGTCTGTCTGTCTGTCTGTCTGTCTGTCTGTCTGTCTGTCTGTCTGTCTGTCTGTCTGTCTGTCTGTCTGTCTGTCTGTCTGTCTGTCTGTCTGTCTGTCTGTCTGTCTGTCTGTCTGTCTGTCTGTCTGTCTGTCTGTCTGTCTGTCTGTCTGTCTGTCTGTCTGTCTGTCTGTCTGTCTGTCTGTCTGTCTGTCTGTCTGTCTGTCTGTCTGTCTGTCTGTCTGTCTGTCTGTCTGTCTGTCTGTCTGTCTGTCTGTCTGTCTGTCTGTCTGTCTGTCTGTCTGTCTGTCTGTCTGTCTGTCTGTCTGTCTGTCTGTCTGTCTGTCTGTCTGTCTGTCTGTCTGTCTGTCTGTCTGTCTGTCTGTCTGTCTGTCTGTCTGTCTGTCTGTCTGTCTGTCTGTCTGTCTGTCTGTCTGTCTGTCTGTCTGTCTGTCTGTCTGTCTGTCTGTCTGTCTGTCTGTCTGTCTGTCTGTCTGTCTGTCTGTCTGTCTGTCTGTCTGTCTGTCTGTCTGTCTGTCTGTCTGTCTGTCTGTCTGTCTGTCTGTCTGTCTGTCTGTCTGTCTGTCTGTCTGTCTGTCTGTCTGTCTGTCTGTCTGTCTGTCTGTCTGTCTGTCTGTCTGTCTGTCTGTCTGTCTGTCTGTCTGTCTGTCTGTCTGTCTGTCTGTCTGTCTGTCTGTCTGTCTGTCTGTCTGTCTGTCTGTCTGTCTGTCTGTCCTGTCTGTCTGTCTGTCTGTCTGTCTGTCTGTCTGTCTGTCTGTCTGTCTGTCTGTCTGTCTGTCTGTCTGTCTGTCTGTCTGTCTGTCTGTCTGTCTGTCTGTCTGTCTGTCTGTCTGTCTGTCTGTCTGTCTGTCTGTCTGTCTGTCTGTCTGTCTGTCTGTCTGTCTGTCTGTCTGTCTGTCTGTCTGTCTGTCTGTCTGTCTGTCTGTCTGTCTGTCTGTCTGTCTGTCTGTCTGTCTGTCTGTCTGTCTGTCTGTCTGTCTGTCTGTCTGTCTGTCTGTCTGTCTGTCTGTCTGTCTGTCTGTCTGTCTGTCTGTCTGTCTGTCTGTCTGTCTGTCTGTCTGTCTGTCTGTCTGTCTGTCTGTCTGTCTGTCTGTCTGTCTGTCTGTCTGTCTGTCTGTCTGTCTGTCTGTCTGTCTGTCTGTCTGTCTGTCTGTCTGTCTGTCTGTCTGTCTGTCTGTCTGTCTGTCTGTCTGTCTGTCTGTCTGTCTGTCTGTCTGTCTGTCTGTCTGTCTGTCTGTCTGTCTGTCTGTCTGTCTGTCTGTCTGTCTGTCTGTCTGTCTGTCTGTCTGTCTGTCTGTCTGTCTGTCTGTCTGTCTGTCTGTCTGTCTGTCTGTCTGTCTGTCTGTCTGTCTGTCTGTCTGTCTGTCTGTCTGTCTGTCTGTCTGTCTGTCTGTCTGTCTGTCTGTCTGTCTGTCTGTCTGTCTGTCTGTCTGTCTGTCTGTCTGTCTGTCTGTCTGTCTGTCTGTCTGTCTGTCTGTCTGTCTGTCTGTCTGTCTGTCTGTCTGTCTGTCTGTCTGTCTGTCTGTCTGTCTGTCTGTCTGTCTGTCTGTCTGTCTGTCTGTCTGTCTGTCTGTCTGTCTGTCTGTCTGTCTGTCTGTCTGTCTGTCTGTCTGTCTGTCTGTCTGTCTGTCTGTCTGTCTGTCTGTCTGTCTGTCTGTCTGTCTGTCTGTCTGTCTGTCTGTCTGTCTGTCTGTCTGTCTGTCTGTCTGTCTGTCTGTCTGTCTGTCTGTCTGTCTGTCTGTCTGTCTGTCTGTCTGTCTGTCTGTCTGTCTGTCTGTCTGTCTGTCTGTCTGTCTGTCTGTCTGTCTGTCTGTCTGTCTGTCTGTCTGTCTGTCTGTCTGTCTGTCTGTCTGTCTGTCTGTCTGTCTGTCTGTCTGTCTGTCTGTCTGTCTGTCTGTCTGTCTGTCTGTCTGTCTGTCTGTCTGTCTGTCTGTCTGTCTGTCTGTCTGTCTGTCTGTCTGTCTGTCTGTCTGTCTGTCTGTCTGTCTGTCTGTCTGTCTGTCTGTCTGTCGCTGTCTGTCTGTCTGTCTGTCTGTCTGTCTGTCTGTCTGTCTGTCTGTCTGTCTGTCTGTCTGTCTGTCTGTCTGTCTGTCTGTCTGTCTGTCTGTCTGTCTGTCTGTCTGTCTGTCTGTCTGTCTGTCTGTCTGTCTGTCTGTCTGTCTGTCTGTCTGTCTGTCTGTCTGTCTGTCTGTCTGTCTGTCTGTCTGTCTGTCTGTCTGTCTGTCTGTCTGTCTGTCTGTCTGTCTGTCTGTCTGTCTGTCTGTCTGTCTGTCTGTCTGTCTGTCTGTCTGTCTGTCTGTCTGTCTGTCTGTCTGTCTGTCTGTCTGTCTGTCTGTCTGTCTGTCTGTCTGTCTGTCTGTCTGTCTGTCTGTCTGTCTGTCTGTCTGTCTGTCTGTCTGTCTGTCTGTCTGTCTGTCTGTCTGTCTGTCTGTCTGTCTGTCTGTCTGTCTGTCTGTCTGTCTGTCTGTCTGTCTGTCTGTCTGTCTGTCTGTCTGTCTGTCTGTCTGTCTGTCTGTCTGTCTGTCTGTCTGTCTGTCTGTCTGTCTGTCTGTCTGTCTGTCTGTCTGTCTGTCTGTCTGTCTGTCTGTCTGTCTGTCTGTCTGTCTGTCTGTCTGTCTGTCTGTCTGTCTGTCTGTCTGTCTGTCTGTCTGTCTGTCTGTCTGTCTGTCTGTCTGTCTGTCTGTCTGTCTGTCTGTCTGTCTGTCTGTCTGTCTGTCTGTCTGTCTGTCTGTCTGTCTGTCTGTCTGTCTGTCTGTCTGTCTGTCTGTCTGTCTGTCTGTCTGTCTGTCTGTCTGTCTGTCTGTCTGTCTGTCTGTCTGTCTGTCTGTCTGTCTGTCTGTCTGTCTGTCTGTCTGTCTGTCTGTCTGTCTGTCTGTCTGTCTGTCTGTCTGTCTGTCTGTCTGTCTGTCTGTCTGTCTGTCTGTCTGTCTGTCTGTCTGTCTGTCTGTCTGTCTGTCTGTCTGTCTGTCTGTCTGTCTGTCTGTCTGTCTGTCTGTCTGTCTGTCTGTCTGTCTGTCTGTCTGTCTGTCTGTCTGTCTGTCTGTCTGTCTGTCTGTCTGTCTGTCTGTCTGTCTGTCTGTCTGTCTGTCTGTCTGTCTGTCTGTCTGTCTGTCTGTCTGTCTGTCTGTCTGTCTGTCTGTCTGTCTGTCTGTCTGTCTGTCTGTCTGTCTGTCTGTCTGTCTGTCTGTCTGTCTGTCTGTCTGTCTGTCTGTCTGTCTGTCTGTCTGTCTGTCTGTCTGTCTGTCTGTCTGTCTGTCTGTCTGTCTGTCTGTCTGTCTGTCTGTCTGTCTGTCTGTCTGTCTGTCTGTCTGTCTGTCTGTCTGTCTGTCTGTCTGTCTGTCTGTCTGTCTGTCTGTCTGTCTGTCTGTCTGTCTGTCTGTCTGTCTGTCTGTCTGTCTGTCTGTCTGTCTGTCTGTCTGTCTGTCTGTCTGTCTGTCTGTCTGTCTGTCTGTCTGTCTGTCTGTCTGTCTGTCTGTCTGTCTGTCTGTCTGTCTGTCTGTCTGTCTGTCTGTCTGTCTGTCTGTCTGTCTGTCTGTCTGTCTGTCTGTCTGTCTGTCTGTCTGTCTGTCTGTCTGTCTGTCTGTCTGTCTGTCTGTCTGTCTGTCTGTCTGTCTGTCTGTCTGTCTGTCTGTCTGTCTGTCTGTCTGTCTGTCTGTCTGTCTGTCTGTCTGTCTGTCTGTCTGTCTGTCTGTCTGTCTGTCTGTCTGTCTGTCTGTCTGTCTGTCTGTCTGTCTGTCTGTCTGTCTGTCTGTCTGTCTGTCTGTCTGTCTGTCTGTCTGTCTGTCTGTCTGTCTGTCTGTCTGTCTGTCTGTCTGTCTGTCTGTCTGTCTGTCTGTCTGTCTGTCTGTCTGTCTGTCTGTCTGTCTGTCTGTCTGTCTGTCTGTCTGTCTGTCTGTCTGTCTGTCTGTCTGTCTGTCTGTCTGTCTGTCTGTCTGTCTGTCTGTCTGTCTGTCTGTCTGTCTGTCTGTCTGTCTGTCTGTCTGTCTGTCTGTCTGTCTGTCTGTCTGTCTGTCTGTCTGTCTGTCTGTCTGTCTGTCTGTCTGTCTGTCTGTCTGTCTGTCTGTCTGTCTGTCTGTCTGTCTGTCTGTCTGTCTGTCTGTCTGTCTGTCTGTCTGTCTGTCTGTCTGTCTGTCTGTCTGTCTGTCTGTCTGTCTGTCTGTCTGTCTGTCTGTCTGTCTGTCTGTCTGTCTGTCTGTCTGTCTGTCTGTCTGTCTGTCTGTCTGTCTGTCTGTCTGTCTGTCTGTCTGTCTGTCTGTCTGTCTGTCTGTCTGTCTGTCTGTCTGTCTGTCTGTCTGTCTGTCTGTCTGTCTGTCTGTCTGTCTGTCTGTCTGTCTGTCTGTCTGTCTGTCTGTCTGTCTGTCTGTCTGTCTGTCTGTCTGTCTGTCTGTCTGTCTGTCTGTCTGTCTGTCTGTCTGTCTGTCTGTCTGTCTGTCTGTCTGTCTGTCTGTCTGTCTGTCTGTCTGTCTGTCTGTCTGTCTGTCTGTCTGTCTGTCTGTCTGTCTGTCTGTCTGTCTGTCTGTCTGTCTGTCTGTCT
This sequence comes from Lithobates pipiens, assembly GCF_037356315.1. Taxonomy (NCBI): domain Eukaryota; kingdom Metazoa; phylum Chordata; class Amphibia; order Anura; family Ranidae; genus Lithobates; species Lithobates pipiens. The sequence goes on along the minus strand of NW_027507705.1, from coordinate 404,489 downwards.
GTCTGTCTGTCTGTCTGTCTGTCTGTCTGTCTGTCTGTCTGTCTGTCTGTCTGTCTGTCTGTCTGTCTGTCTGTCTGTCTGTCTGTCTGTCTGTCTGTCTGTCTGTCTGTCTGTCTGTCTGTCTGTCTGTCTGTCTGTCTGTCTGTCTGTCTGTCTGTCTGTCTGTCTGTCTGTCTGTCTGTCTGTCTGTCTGTCTGTCTGTCTGTCTGTCTGTCTGTCTGTCTGTCTGTCTGTCTGTCTGTCTGTCTGTCTGTCTGTCTGTCTGTCTGTCTGTCTGTCTGTCTGTCTGTCTGTCTGTCTGTCTGTCTGTCTGTCTGTCTGTCTGTCTGTCTGTCTGTCTGTCTGTCTGTCTGTCTGTCTGTCTGTCTGTCTGTCTGTCTGTCTGTCTGTCTGTCTGTCTGTCTGTCTGTCTGTCTGTCTGTCTGTCTGTCTGTCTGTCTGTCTGTCTGTCTGTCTGTCTGTCTGTCTGTCTGTCTGTCTGTCTGTCTGTCTGTCTGTCTGTCTGTCTGTCTGTCTGTCTGTCTGTCTGTCTGTCTGTCTGTCTGTCTGTCTGTCTGTCTGTCTGTCTGTCTGTCTGTCTGTCTGTCTGTCTGTCTGTCTGTCTGTCTGTCTGTCTGTCTGTCTGTCTGTCTGTCTGTCTGTCTGTCTGTCTGTCTGTCTGTCTGTCTGTCTGTCTGTCTGTCTGTCTGTCTGTCTGTCTGTCTGTCTGTCTGTCTGTCTGTCTGTCTGTCTGTCTGTCTGTCTGTCTGTCTGTCTGTCTGTCTGTCTGTCTGTCTGTCTGTCTGTCTGTCTGTCTGTCTGTCTGTCTGTCTGTCTGTCTGTCTGTCTGTCTGTCTGTCTGTCTGTCTGTCTGTCTGTCTGTCTGTCTGTCTGTCTGTCTGTCTGTCTGTCTGTCTGTCTGTCTGTCTGTCTGTCTGTCTGTCTGTCTGTCTGTCTGTCTGTCTGTCTGTCTGTCTGTCTGTCTGTCTGTCTGTCTGTCTGTCTGTCTGTCTGTCTGTCTGTCTGTCTGTCTGTCTGTCTGTCTGTCTGTCTGTCTGTCTGTCTGTCTGTCTGTCTGTCTGTCTGTCTGTCTGTCTGTCTGTCTGTCTGTCTGTCTGTCTGTCTGTCTGTCTGTCTGTCTGTCTGTCTGTCTGTCTGTCTGTCTGTCTGTCTGTCTGTCTGTCTGTCTGTCTGTCTGTCTGTCTGTCTGTCTGTCTGTCTGTCTGTCTGTCTGTCTGTCTGTCTGTCTGTCTGTCTGTCTGTCTGTCTGTCTGTCTGTCTGTCTGTCTGTCTGTCTGTCTGTCTGTCTGTCTGTCTGTCTGTCTGTCTGTCTGTCTGTCTGTCTGTCTGTCTGTCTGTCTGTCTGTCTGTCTGTCTGTCTGTCTGTCTGTCTGTCTGTCTGTCTGTCTGTCTGTCTGTCTGTCTGTCTGTCTGTCTGTCTGTCTGTCTGTCTGTCTGTCTGTCTGTCTGTCTGTCTGTCTGTCTGTCTGTCTGTCTGTCTGTCTGTCTGTCTGTCTGTCTGTCTGTCTGTCTGTCTGTCTGTCTGTCTGTCTGTCTGTCTGTCTGTCTGTCTGTCTGTCTGTCTGTCTGTCTGTCTGTCTGTCTGTCTGTCTGTCTGTCTGTCTGTCTGTCTGTCTGTCTGTCTGTCTGTCTGTCTGTCTGTCTGTCTGTCTGTCTGTCTGTCTGTCTGTCTGTCTGTCTGTCTGTCTGTCTGTCTGTCTGTCTGTCTGTCTGTCTGTCTGTCTGTCTGTCTGTCTGTCTGTCTGTCTGTCTGTCTGTCTGTCTGTCTGTCTGTCTGTCTGTCTGTCTGTCTGTCTGTCTGTCTGTCTGTCTGTCTGTCTGTCTGTCTGTCTGTCTGTCTGTCTGTCTGTCTGTCTGTCTGTCTGTCTGTCTGTCTGTCTGTCTGTCTGTCTGTCTGTCTGTCTGTCTGTCTGTCTGTCTGTCTGTCTGTCTGTCTGTCTGTCTGTCTGTCTGTCTGTCTGTCTGTCTGTCTGTCTGTCTGTCTGTCTGTCTGTCTGTCTGTCTGTCTGTCTGTCTGTCTGTCTGTCTGTCTGTCTGTCTGTCTGTCTGTCTGTCTGTCTGTCTGTCTGTCTGTCTGTCTGTCTGTCTGTCTGTCTGTCTGTCTGTCTGTCTGTCTGTCTGTCTGTCTGTCTGTCTGTCTGTCTGTCTGTCTGTCTGTCTGTCTGTCTGTCTGTCTGTCTGTCTGTCTGTCTGTCTGTCTGTCTGTCTGTCTGTCTGTCTGTCTGTCTGTCTGTCTGTCTGTCTGTCTGTCTGTCTGTCTGTCTGTCTGTCTGTCTGTCTGTCTGTCTGTCTGTCTGTCTGTCTGTCTGTCTGTCTGTCTGTCTGTCTGTCTGTCTGTCTGTCTGTCTGTCTGTCTGTCTGTCTGTCTGTCTGTCTGTCTGTCTGTCTGTCTGTCTGTCTGTCTGTCTGTCTGTCTGTCTGTCTGTCTGTCTGTCTGTCTGTCTGTCTGTCTGTCTGTCTGTCTGTCTGTCTGTCTGTCTGTCTGTCTGTCTGTCTGTCTGTCTGTCTGTCTGTCTGTCTGTCTGTCTGTCTGTCTGTCTGTCTGTCTGTCTGTCTGTCTGTCTGTCTGTCTGTCTGTCTGTCTGTCTGTCTGTCTGTCTGTCTGTCTGTCTGTCTGTCTGTCTGTCTGTCTGTCTGTCTGTCTGTCTGTCTGTCTGTCTGTCTGTCTGTCTGTCTGTCTGTCTGTCTGTCTGTCTGTCTGTCTGTCTGTCTGTCTGTCTGTCTGTCTGTCTGTCTGTCTGTCTGTCTGTCTGTCTGTCTGTCTGTCTGTCTGTCTGTCTGTCTGTCTGTCTGTCTGTCTGTCTGTCTGTCTGTCTGTCTGTCTGTCTGTCTGTCTGTCTGTCTGTCTGTCTGTCTGTCTGTCTGTCTGTCTGTCTGTCTGTCTGTCTGTCTGTCTGTCTGTCTGTCTGTCTGTCTGTCTGTCTGTCTGTCTGTCTGTCTGTCTGTCTGTCTGTCTGTCTGTCTGTCTGTCTGTCTGTCTGTCTGTCTGTCTGTCTGTCTGTCTGTCTGTCTGTCTGTCTGTCTGTCTGTCTGTCTGTCTGTCTGTCTGTCTGTCTGTCTGTCTGTCTGTCTGTCTGTCTGTCTGTCTGTCTGTCTGTCTGTCTGTCTGTCTGTCTGTCTGTCTGTCTGTCTGTCTGTCTGTCTGTCTGTCTGTCTGTCTGTCTGTCTGTCTGTCTGTCTGTCTGTCTGTCTGTCTGTCTGTCTGTCTGTCTGTCTGTCTGTCTGTCTGTCTGTCTGTCTGTCTGTCTGTCTGTCTGTCTGTCTGTCTGTCTGTCTGTCTGTCTGTCTGTCTGTCTGTCTGTCTGTCTGTCTGTCTGTCTGTCTGTCTGTCTGTCTGTCTGTCTGTCTGTCTGTCTGTCTGTCTGTCTGTCTGTCTGTCTGTCTGTCTGTCTGTCTGTCTGTCTGTCTGTCTGTCTGTCTGTCTGTCTGTCTGTCTGTCTGTCTGTCTGTCTGTCTGTCTGTCTGTCTGTCTGTCTGTCTGTCTGTCTGTCTGTCTGTCTGTCTGTCTGTCTGTCTGTCTGTCTGTCTGTCTGTCTGTCCTGTCTGTCTGTCTGTCTGTCTGTCTGTCTGTCTGTCTGTCTGTCTGTCTGTCTGTCTGTCTGTCTGTCTGTCTGTCTGTCTGTCTGTCTGTCTGTCTGTCTGTCTGTCTGTCTGTCTGTCTGTCTGTCTGTCTGTCTGTCTGTCTGTCTGTCTGTCTGTCTGTCTGTCTGTCTGTCTGTCTGTCTGTCTGTCTGTCTGTCTGTCTGTCTGTCTGTCTGTCTGTCTGTCTGTCTGTCTGTCTGTCTGTCTGTCTGTCTGTCTGTCTGTCTGTCTGTCTGTCTGTCTGTCTGTCTGTCTGTCTGTCTGTCTGTCTGTCTGTCTGTCTGTCTGTCTGTCTGTCTGTCTGTCTGTCTGTCTGTCTGTCTGTCTGTCTGTCTGTCTGTCTGTCTGTCTGTCTGTCTGTCTGTCTGTCTGTCTGTCTGTCTGTCTGTCTGTCTGTCTGTCTGTCTGTCTGTCTGTCTGTCTGTCTGTCTGTCTGTCTGTCTGTCTGTCTGTCTGTCTGTCTGTCTGTCTGTCTGTCTGTCTGTCTGTCTGTCTGTCTGTCTGTCTGTCTGTCTGTCTGTCTGTCTGTCTGTCTGTCTGTCTGTCTGTCTGTCTGTCTGTCTGTCTGTCTGTCTGTCTGTCTGTCTGTCTGTCTGTCTGTCTGTCTGTCTGTCTGTCTGTCTGTCTGTCCTGTCTGTCTGTCTGTCTGTCTGTCTGTCTGTCTGTCTGTCTGTCTGTCTGTCTGTCTGTCTGTCTGTCTGTCTGTCTGTCTGTCTGTCTGTCTGTCTGTCTGTCTGTCTGTCTGTCTGTCTGTCTGTCTGTCTGTCTGTCTGTCTGTCTGTCTGTCCTGTCTGTCTGTCTGTCTGTCTGTCTGTCTGTCTGTCTGTCTGTCTGTCTGTCTGTCTGTCTGTCTGTCTGTCCTGTCTGTCTGTCTGTCTGTCTGTCTGTCTGTCTGTCTGTCTGTCTG